>NW_024062786.1:0-42500 GCF_006381635.1 Hibiscus syriacus | reverse complement strand
AATCTATAGATTATATATATATATATATTATAGAAACACTGTATAAACTATATAAAGTAATAAAGTATATAGTTTATTAGAAAACTCTAAACCCTAAACACTAAATCCTAAACTTTAAACCATATATACTAAACTCTAATGTAAATGGACTAACACTAATGCATATATATTTGTAATAAAAGAGTGGGCTTATGTATTGGGCCTATGTAAACTAATGTAAATGGACAAACACTAATGCAAATGGACTTATTTTTGGGTTTTATTATTACTTATTTATAACAACAAAATAAATGGGCTATTATTGTGAATTAACCTAACATATAACTAAAATACTAATTATGCAAATAAAATTAATGACATGTACTGCTATTTATGAAGCATATAATATGCAATGTGACATACTAATTATTTAACACCTAATTAATCATGTTTTATATAATTTACATTTAAATAATTTTATTAATTTTATTAAATAATTTTATATAATATGTATGTATAAACCATGTATATATATATAAAGTAAATAACTTATATAGTTTATAGAAACACTATGCATAAACTATATAAAGTAATAAAATATATAGTTTATAAAAACCCTAAACCTTAAATCATAAACTATACACCCTAAACTTTAAACCATAAACCTTAATGTAAATGAACTAGCACTAATGCATATATATTTGTAATAAAAGAGTGGACTTATGTTTTGAGCCTACGTAAACTAATGTAAATGGACAAGCATTAATGCAATTGGACTTATTTTTGGGTTTTATTATTACTTATTCATAACAACAAAATAAATGGGCTATTAATGTGAATTAACATATGACATACTAATTATTTAACACCTAATTAATCATGTTTTATATAATTTACATTTAAATAATTTTATATAATATGTATGTATAAACCATGTATAGTATATATAAACTAAAATTGCCCATTTATTACTTATTCACAACAACAAAATAAAAGAGACGGGAGGCAATAGGCATTTCATTTTGGCAAGATATCGGCGCTATATATATATATGTATGTATGTATATAAACTTATCAAAATTTATCACTATTTTATAAAATACGGCTATTTCATAACTTCCAAAAATTTAATGACTAAAAATATAATTACAATATATAATAGTGACCATTTGCATACTTTACCCATTCAAAACCATTCAAAAAGCCCCAATTCTTGTTCATTTTGGCGCAGAAATTTCAAATTTCTCAAACCAAATTCGAATCACGAGGGAAACCCGATCAAAAAACAAATCCAAACTCCCAAATTTAAATCCACTTGTAATAATAAAGTAATAAAGGATTAGGTTTAAATCATAAACCCTAAAATCGATAAAAAAAATAATTATTTAACACTTAATTAATCATGTTTTATATAATTTACATTTAAATAATTTTATTAATTTTATTAAATAATTTTATATAATATGTATGTGTAAACAATGTATAGTATATATAAACTATATATATATATATATATAACCTATATATATAAACTATATAAAGTAAATTACTTATATAGTTTATAGAAACACTATGCATAAACTATATAAAGTAATAAAGTATATAAATTATAGAAACCCTAAACCCTAACCCTAATCATAAATTCTAAACCCTAAATTTTAAACCATAAACCATAAACACTAAATCATAAACCATAAACCCTAATGTAAATGGACTAGCACTAATGCATATATATTTGTAATAAAAGAGTGGGCTTATGTATTGGGCCTATGTAAACTAATTAGAGATGGCAGAATAGCCCGAACTCGACGGGGAAACCCGAAACCCGGTCAAGTTTGGGTCGGGTCGAGTTTGAATGATATCGGGTTGGGTATCAGGGATTTTTTCAGGGATTTTTTCGGGTCGGGTTCGGGGACGGGGCAAGGTATCCCCGCCCCGATTATATATATATATATATTATTTTATATATATATATATATTATTTTATATTTTTTATATATTAATTATATATAATATTTTTCATATTAATTATATATATAATATTTTCGGGTTCGGGTTTGAGTATAATATTTCGGGTCAGGTTCGGGGCAAAAAAATATCCGATGGGGCGCCCCGATAAAAAACCTGACGGGGATCGGGTCGGGGACGGGGCGAGCAAAACCTGCCCCGAACCCTCCCCGTTGCCATTCCTAAAACTAATGTTTTGCCAAAATTATTTATATTAATAATGTAAAACGTTAATATATATTATATAATAAATACTTTCATTATTAATAATATTTTTTATTTATATAAATTAAACTATATTAATTTTTCTTTGTATTATTAATCATGTTTTATCTATTTTACATTTAAATAACTTTATTAATTTTATTAAATAATTTTATATAATAGGTCTATTTATTAATTTAATTATCATAATAAATATTTTATTATAACATTTAAAAAGTAATTATATTAATTTTTTAATTACATCATAAATTAAAAAACTCATAATTTTATTAAAATCTTATAATTTCGTCCATGGTAATATATAAGTCAGATTAAAAACAGGTCAGGTGGAAAACATGTCAGGTGAAAAACAAGTCGGGTAATACCAGTTATTTACCAGGTCAATCTCAGTTTCGGATTCATATCAGTCGGATACAGGTCGGGTTCGGATTCACAATTTCCAGGTCCAAGTCGGATTCAGGTAAACACCAGTTTCGAATCGAATCGGTTTCGGATCGCTACAGCTCAGGTTAAAAATAATTTTGACTCGAGTCGGTTTCAGTCAATTTTACAGATCGGATCAACTTTTTACACCCCTTAATGAGTTTGCCCAGTTCTCCGACAAACGTGGGTGTAACTACAGCTGCTTGCAATGCCCGTGTATACATCTGGGAAATTAAAAATGTAAATATTTTGATTTTACGTGGTGGAACGTGATTCATGCAGCCGACATTTTTCATTATAAAATACGTGACATGATCAAAGTTGTGACGAAGATGATTGCATATTTAAAGTAGCACTGATCCTTCAAGTATAAGAATGGAAAATGTGAAGTGATGTTTAAACATGTATATTAGAATTCTCTTTTATTAAAAGGTAGTCAAACCGGCTAAGAAAGTGGACGGAACGTTTTTACCTAAATACAATGAAAAAAAAGTAATTATTGAAAGGTTTAATACACTTTTAATGCTTAAATTATATCTTAAAATACGATTTGATGTTTAAATATTTTTTTTAATAATAGATGTCTAATATTATAAAAGTTATAATTTTAGGTACATGGACTGTAACGACCATTAAATTTGGTCATTATCTAACTCATGTCATGCATATAAAATTTTAAAATAATTTTATTTTTAAAAATAATATTATAATAAAAAAATCAACCCCCAAAATTTATATCTTCCGTCGTCGATCAGCCACCATCAGTTCATGACCGTCTTCGTTGACACCATCAGAACCATCTCACTGTTGCGATCAAAACCCAATCTCCCACCCACTATAAAATTACATCGATCTTCATGAAAAATACCGCAAAGTCGTTGAATTTCTAGGTCTTTCATTGTTGTTTTCGACGATTTCGATGGCTACAGTCGTCCCTACGTTACACGACTGCTACTATTGAGTTTCTAGTCCTACTCCAAACAAAACCTAACCGGTGGTGACTCTTTGTCGTCGGCGATGAGGAATGGGAGGGAGAGGGACGATACAGAGATTTGTTTTTAAAATTTTTAAAAAATATTTTTATTATAAGATTTAAAAATTAAAAATGTAACGGTAAGCACGTAAAAGTGTAACAGATAAAACTATAGGTACGTAAAAATATAACGGAGAAAATGTTAGACACCTATTGTTAGCAAAACAAAATAAGCACCAAATCATATCTAAGGTATAGTTTAAACACAAAAAAATGTATTAAGTCTTATTGAAATAATAATTATCTTTAGTTAATTTATAAAAAGATATATTTATATTATAAAATGTAAAGACATTTTTTCAGTCAGGTTTTTATATATGGAAACGCTCCATTAAAAGTGACTTTTTGTACCTAATTTTATATTATGATTAGTGATTTAGAGTTAAGGTTTGTAGACCTAGGATTGATGAAGTGTGTGCTATGATTAGTGACAGTTCAGGGTTAATAGATTAAGAGTTGGGATTAATGAAATTTTATATTATTTTTAAAACGATAAATTTTAAATTTTAGAATTGTTTTTTAATTCCTTTCCACCAAAAGTTATGATAATGTATGAACACAAAAATCTATAAAGCTCATAAGAAAATATAACACAACAAAATGTGTCAGCATAATTATAAAATGCCCTTGCAAAGGACATAAGCATAAACATACATTGAAGAAATAAAAATTAGCATTGCTTGAAACACAGAAATAAAAACTGCAATATTTACCACACATTACTTTGGACTCTTGGATGATCACGCGATCCACTTAGATGTTAAGTCTAGTGACTCAAGGACTGAATTGGAAAGGAAAAAAATCGGTTTCAAAAAGATTAATTGAAGCTAGGTCGGGTGGGGAAAAACAAAAAATTATGGGGATTTAAACCGACGGATGGGGAATAACCAAAATCTTCACCCACATGGATGAGGATGGGGGAAGTTTTATCTCCGAAGTTCAAATGGGGATGGGGACGGAGATTGTTATATATGAACTATGAGGATAATCGAACCGTACCCGTGTGAATAACCGTGGGGATCATTGAAAAATATATGTAGGAATCCCTTATATTTTACAAAATTTTAAAAATATATTTATAATCATTTACCAATATACCCTTAATATGTATTTTAATAAAAAATTTATATATAATAAGATTGTGAGATTACGTGTTGTCACTGTTAGATCTAAAAGAAACTAAAATTGAAGTTTAGATATTTTCTCATTTAATATATATTGATTTGTTGAGATTGAAAATGATTAAAATTGTACATATACATTGGATGTTAGATGAATATTGACGTTTGAAACTTTCACATTATAGATAGAGACTAATTTGAGACAATTTAATATATCTTATAAGGTTTAGGAGTTGCATTGATTTTGAAAATGTTTGTTTATTTTTTGGATGAGGATTAACTGAAACCCGCAGGGATCCGTAAGGGATGGGTATGGGGACAAAAAAATCTCCGAAACATATAATGGGAATTCCCCAAAACCGTATCCTCAAGTGTTGGGGACATATTAGATAATGCAAAACCGTCCCCGCCTCGTCCCGCCCCCTTTGTCACCCCTAATTAAAGCTACAAAGGTAGTCTATACCGATTTAGGAATATATGGTTCAAACTTTATTTATTTTTTTAAAAAAATCTAATAAATATGAGTAAAATAATATAAAAATAAAGTTATATTAATAACTCAGGATATGATTGATACATATATGATGATAAGAAAACTTGACTAAAATATTTTTAAATTTTAAGAATTATGTTATAATCGGAGATGTTTGGGGCAATTAATTGGAAAAGAAGAGGAAGAAGAAGAAGAAATGGAAAGGAGGGAGGATGGGCAGTATTAGGAAAGGCAGAAGAGGAAACGCACCATACGTTATCACTTATCATGTCCCCTAGACTTTGGATATAAAGTAGGGATTAGTTGCATTTAGAAATCCTCTGCGTGAGACCCTAAAACCAAACAGATTTTCTGGTAGCATATGGGAGTTATAAATACCACCATATCCACAAGTACAACCGTCTTAAAAACATTCCTTTTCCCACGATTACAAACCAGCTTGTACATGAAGAACAAAGATTTGAACAGCAGTTAATTAGGAAGAATTATCCAGGCAAAGATGTTCGAATATACCGAGGAGATGGCCGAGCCTTTTTCCAGTGCCACAGAGGTCACAGCAACAACAACAACAACAACCAAGATGAAGAAGAACAAGAGGCGGTTCAGCGATGAACAAATCAAGTCTTTGGAATCGATGTTCGAATCGGAAACCAGGCTGGAGCCTCGAATGAAGTTGCAGGTGGCTAAAGAGTTGGGTCTGCAGCCACGACAGGTAGCGATATGGTTCCAGAACAAGAGAGCAAGGTGGAAATCCAAGCAGCTTGAACGAGATTACAGCATCCTACAAGCCAATCACGACAATCTAGCTGCCAAGTACGAGAGTTTAAAGAAAGAGAAACAGGCGTTAGTGATCCAGGTGCTTGCTTTAATTACTTCCCTAATCAAACAGTTTGTTTTTTTTCCCAATGAAACTTATATGATTTTACTCTTGATTTACAGTTGCAGAAGCTGAACGATTTGATTAAGAAGCCGGAGGAGGAAGGCAAACAAGTTACTGCGACTAACTGCAACGATGGAGGTAAGGGAGAAACGACTGTGAAGTCTGATTCTTCAATGGGAAGATCGGGGCGCTCACTCGGTGTCTTATCGGATGACGATAGTACGATAAAGACGGATTATTTCGGAGTGGAAGAAGAACCCAACCTTATGAGCATGGTGGATGATTCTTTAACGTCTCGGGAAGATTGGCGCAGTTTCGAGTCGGATGGTCTATTCGATCAGTCCAATTGTGGTCATCCGTGGTGGGATTTTTGCTCTTGAAATAACAAAGACAATCAGAGGAAAATGTATCCAAATAATCTTTCCTTGTGTACAGAGTTGAAAAACATGGATATGTATGGTTGAATTTTAGATGAAGAGAAGTGGATTTTGCAGTCTGAGAATACATATGAATGCAAATTGAGCTTCCTCTTCCTGCGTCTAAATTCTAAATTCTAACATAGAAAATCCGGACATTATGTGTATGTCACATAATGTCCGCATTTGAGACAGGGAGATGCTGTTTTGTTATAACAGATAAGATTCCCCTGTTCGCTCTCTGAAACTAGAACAGAGCATCATGGATGTTGGAATCTCGGAAGTTAACCGATAAGCATGGTTTTCAGAATCGGACCGGTCAGCGAACCGGCCGTACTGATTCAATCGGTCGAACCGGTCAGATCGGTTGGAAGAGTCGGACCACGTCATAATTATTTAAAAAATTAAATAAAAATACAAAAAACATTTAATAAAAAACTAAAAACATCCCCACAACTATAATACTTAAATACAACACCAAAATTCCATAATTCATTACTTAATTTACTTCTAATAAAAATTTCTAAACATTACACATTAAAACCAAAACAAAAGTTAATTAACCTTCAAAAATAAAAGTCGAAATATCCTAGAAATAAGAATAAAAAAAATGAAAAGGTTGGAAACGAAAAGGCGAAAAGCAGTTTTTTTTTAACTTTTTTTTAAATTTTTTATTGATGGTTGGTTCTTAGCGGTTCACTCCTGGTTCGGTTCGAACGGTTCACAACCGATTCTGCTGTTCTTTACGGTTCACTAATAGTGATTTAACCGGGATAAAATAAATCGGATCAGGCAGCGATTTTCGATTGAACCGGTCGATCCGGTCTGGTTTTCAAAACCTTGCCGATAAGGCTAATTTCTTCTGGGACTGTTATTTCCTGAGTATTCCATTTTGTTTTTTACCCTTGATTTTCTTACTCAAAATGTCATACGAGGCTTGCGGGATTTAGAATAATTATGGTTGACCTAGTCAAATATTTGGCAATGTAGAGCATCGGATACAGAAATACTACTCTGATTTGTATTTTGTGTGTAGCAGAATTCTGCTTCCTTGGGATAAATATAGCACAGATTTATCCCAATACAGATGTGCTGTCACGTAAAAATGCTATATTCTGCTCCTATTTATATACAGCTTGGCTGAGGCTAAAATCTTGGGCTGGCTGTTCGAAATATTATCGTATTTGTTAGACATGGGTCATGAACTTTATTTTATAGTGGGTTAATCGCTATTTACGTGTTGCCGTTGCCCAAGTATCATGCGCAACCTAAATGTTGGTAGAATTTGGATCTCTTGGACCGTTTGTTTCCTTGGATTTAAGACCTGTTTTCTTGAGTTGGTTTAACATTGCGTATTTAAGCACATTATTTTAATTTATAGTGCCATTAATCAGTACGTTAGAATTAGGCGTGCTTTCATCGTCCCGGAGCAAAATTAGAGCTAGGTATATGGGCTAAGGCCACGGGCTACCCGTATAACCTGCGGCCCGTGCGGGCTTCGGGTCTAAAAAAATAAAGTTTGTTTAAATTGCGGGTTTATTAACTCGGACCGTTAAACCCGTGGGCTCGACGGGTAGCCCGCTTAATTTAATTATTTTTTTAATTTATTTTATGTTTTACGAAAGACAATTAACGTTTAACCCAATTCACGTTTTATGTGCATTTTAGCCATAGTCCAATTCACGTTTTATGTGCACTGAAGTCTGAAGCACAATTCATGTTTTAATTTGATGATATGCAATTTTGAAGTATGAAGCCCAAATGCCCACAACCCATTCACATTTCGAAAACCTACGAGTAAACGTTCCCAATTCACACTGAAGCAAGCCCCCAAATTCAATTCACACTCTCACTCTTAGTCTCTCATGAACCAACAGCGCAACATCGTCGATTCGAACCAGCGCTGGATCTCCTCGCCACGAACCTGAACCAGCGTCGCGACTCCTCCTCACGAACCTTTTCAGATTAATAGTGTAATTGACTTTTGGTGTTATGATGTTACAGGTGTTATGGTTGGATCCTCATGTGAATATATTACTCGTGTGGCCAGGTGCAACGAATGAAAGTGAATATATTACTACGTTTGCTGTTGAAAATATAACCATTTAATGTAGACCGTGTTTTATGTTATACAACCATTTAATGGGGACTGTGTTATATAATTTATATTGAGACTTCTCTGTTTTTTTGCTGCCACCTTCCTTTTCAAGTTGATTGATCATTTTTTAAAGGTGTAGTAAATTAGAACATTATTTTTTATTGCATTTAAAATTGTTGTTATTTAACGAGTCGCGGGTAAGCCCGTTAGCCCGCAGGTTAAATGGTACAAGCCACGTGCCTTAAAATTCAAAATCGTTTATGATTACGAGTTTTTAAACCATTCCGTTTAAGCTCACACCGTCAAAACCCGTGGACTAAACGGACGGATAGCCCGTATACTAATCTCTAAGCAAAATACGCGTGTATGGGTGATGGATCACAAAAGATAACATCTGTGAAAGTGCATCACAACATACCCCTATGGCTTCAACGCACTCCGAAGTAGGATTATCACGTGTCGGTTCGCATTTTTAGTTTATATAAATTTGATTCATATATAATATTTTTTTACTCCTCCAATTTCATGTTTAGAGAAGGTTTACATGACTCGAAATACAACTTGATTTTTAAAAGAAAAACATATACGTGATCCGACACAAATGTATAAATATAATTCCTATTTTTATTAGGTAAAATAAGGATCTAATTAAAAAAAAGAAATATTATAGCAATTATCTATAAAATATATAAATCTTAATTATATCATTATTTTTAGATCGAATATTTTTCATCATAAATTTAAATTTGACATGACCCGACTCTATCTTTTAAAATCCTGATACAAACCCAAATTTTTAAACAAGAAATTTAATTTCTATAAAATTAAATCAAAACAAAATTCATAATATTCGAATCAAATGCTCGTCCTATTAGAAAGGTGACAATGGGCTATTGTCCAACTTTTGCTTCGTTTGGAGTGGGTTTCTTATTTTGTTCCCATAATGAAATGTGTCCTCTGAATTAGGTCACTAAACCCACGATCTAGCCCTCAAACCTGGGCCTACAAAACATCCACTTTAGACTTGCCATTGTGGTCCATTCTCATACGTATTTTACAAATAGTATAAAGACATCGATATAACTGTCAAAACATACACGAAGTAAGGTACGGCACTCATATTAAGATTTGGCGGGAATGTCTAAAGTACGGAATCCTTAAAATGCTAAGGAAATACGTTACTGGAAATGTTATTTTTTTTAATATTTTTGATAAAATGTTACTTAAAACACTATTTTTTCTATCAAAATTATTAATATCGAACGCTATTTAAAATATTATTTTTTCTACCAAAAATTAAGTAGTGAAATTAACATTTCACCTTGGGCCCAAAGAATCATCCAAATCCAATACTATTAAAATAAATTAGTTGTTGAGTAGCAAGTAGCAAGAAGTCGGTCACCTTGGGCCATATAATTAAGATCCCTACTAGGTGCAGCTTTCGATATTGTTTATAACTGTTAAAAGTTTCAAAGTTTGGCAACCAACTTTGGAAAATGTTTTTTTCAAAGTTTGGTAAATGTTTCTTTGAAAAATGTTTTTCAAAGTTTGGTAAAATTTTGGTAGATGTGTTTGTTGAAAATAGGAATGGGTAAATTCACTTTAGTCATTGCACTTTAGGGTATTTTCAAAGATTAGTCCCTAAGTTTCTACTATAAATACCCTTACCCATTTAGCTTCAAAATCATCCCAAAACATTTCTTTCTTCCTATACTAGAGAGCTTTCTTGTGAGTAGTGAGTGTTTTGTAAACACCTGTAAATTTTCTCTCTTAGTAAAAGATCTGCAGCATCCCGGAGACGTAAGCACAATTGGCTGAACTCCGTTATCAATTTTTGGGTATTATTTTTCCGCTTTTATTTTGCATTCTCACTAATCTGGTTATAGGGAAATTACTTGTACTCGGTTTATTTTCCTAACAACTGGTAATCAGAGCTTTTGGTTGTGAATTTTGTCAAATTTTCTGCGAGGTTACTATTCATTACTATTCACGTGAATAGTGAATTTCGTGAATAGTGAAATTCGGTCGGCGATACGAGTTTGTCGACGGTGGTGTTCTAATACACGGTGATTCGCAAGAATTGTCAGAAACGATCCAAACGAAGCCAGATTCGAGTGGGAGCGATGGCTGCAGACGAAGGGAAGGTGAAAATTGAAAAGTTCGATGGTGCGGACTTTGGCTTTTGGAAGATGCAGATTGAAGATTTTTTGTACCAGAAAAATCTATATCAACCTCTCTCAGGAAAGCAACCAGAGGGCATGAAGGATGAAGATTGGGCTCTTCTCGACAGACAAGCCCTCGGAGTTATCCGACTAACGTTATCCCGCAATGTTGCTTTTAACATAGCAAAGGAAAAGACCACGGCGGGTCTTATGGCGGCTCTCTCCAGTATGTACGAGAAGCCATCGGCCTCAAACAAAGTTCATTTGATGAGGCGATTATTCAATTTGCGGATGGCGGAAGGGGCATCGGTGGCACAACACCTAAATGAACTCAACACAATCACAACCCAGTTGAGTTCAGTGGAAATTGAGTTCGATGATGAAGTTCGAGCTTTAATTCTCTTATCATCTCTACCAGACAGTTGGAATGCTACTGTTACAGCAGTCAGCAGTTCGTCGGGAAACAGCAAATTAAAATTCGACGATGTTCGGGATCTGGTATTGAGTGAAGAAATTCGACGAAGAGAATCGGGTGAAGCATCAACCTCCTCAGCCTTACACACGGAGTCTAGAGGGAGAACTTCAGAAAGAAATTCAAATCGTGGCAGATCAAAATCTAGAAGGGGCAAATCAAGAACAGGAAATAAAGATTTTACCTGTTATAATTGCGGCAAAAAGGGTCACTTCAAAAGAGATTGTCGAGCACCGAAGAAAAATACCGGCGCACAGGAATCTGCCAACATGACGGAAGAGACAGGTGATGCCATGATTTTAAGCGTCAACAGTCCGATTGAATCATGGATCTTGGATTCAGGGGCATCTTTCCACTCCACCCCATGCCGAGAAATCATGGAGAACTATGTCAGTGGTGATTTTGGGAAGGTTCATCTAGCTGATGATGAAACCTTGAAGATCGTCGGAAAAGGAGACATCCGAATAAAGCTGCCAAACCAGACCACCTGGAAGCTGACAGGAGTGAGACATATTCCTGGCCTCAAAAGAAATCTGATTTCTGTTGGGCAGCTTGATGGAGAAGGATATAGTACAACTTTTCAGGCTGTGAATGGAAGATTACCAAAGGAGCACTCGTCATTGCTCGTGGTAAGAAGACCGGTACTCTCTATGTAACCTCAAATTTAGAGAATATCATTGCAGTAGCAGATGCTGATGGAAAATCAACCTATGGCACCAAAGGCTCGGCCATATGAGCGAGAAAGGAATGAAGATACTTCTGTCAAAAGGGAAGCTGCCGGATCTAAAGAATGTAGATGTCGGACTATGCGAGGATTGCATCTTTGGCAAACAAAAGAAAGTCAGTTTTGCAAAGATTGGCAAGACACCCAAGGCAGAAAGGTTAGAGTTGGTTCATACTGATGTATAGGGACCATCCCCAGTTCCATCTCTTGCGGGCTCACTATATTATGTCACCTTCATCGATGATTCAACAAGGAAGGTGTGGTTTATTTTCTGAAGAAGAAATCAGAAGTCTTTGATACCTTCAGAAAATGGAAGGCCATGGTGGAAAATGAGTCTGGTTTGAAAGTCAAGCGGTTGAGGTCTGACAATGGAGGAGAATACAGAGACAGTAGATTCAGAGATTTCTGCGTAAACAATGGGATCAAGATGAAGACAACAGTTCCCATAACACCGCAGCAGAATGGCGTAGCAGAGCGCATGAACAGAACTCTGAATGAACGTGCCAGAAGCATGAGGATACATGCCGGATTGCCCAAATTTCTATGGGCTGAAGCTATCAACACTGCAGCTTACTTGATCAACCGTGGGCCCTCAGTTCCTTTGGATGGCGGAATACCAGAGGAAGCTTGGAGCAAGAAAGAAATAAACCTTTCATACTTAAGAGTGTTTGGTTGTATTTCTTATGTACACATAAACTCTGCTGAAAGAAGTAAACTTGATGCCAAGTCCAACAAATGCGTCTTTGTTGGTTACGGTGGTGATGAGTTCGGTTACCGGTTTTGGGACTACGAAAATCGAAAGATCATCAGAAGCAGAGACGTCATTTTCAATGAAAATGTGATGTACAAAGATAGGTCAACCGCAGAATCAAGTAATACCAAAGCTGAAACAAAGGAATTTGCTGAGTTCTAGGAGATTTCTGGAAATGATGTTCAGATCAATCCTGAAGCAGTTCAAGAAGAACCAGGCACACAAGAACTGAGACGCTCCTCCAGAATTCCTAAACCAACCCAACGGTATTCTCCTTCTTTACACTACTTGTTGCTGACTGACAATGGTGAACCAGAGTGCTATGATGAAGCAATGCAAGTGGAGGATTCAGTCAAGTGGGAGTTTTCCATGAAAGATGAGATGGACTCGCTTATGTCAAATCAGACATGGGAATTAGCTGAATTACCACCAGGCAAGAAAGCGCTCCACAACAAGTGGATTTACAGGATCAAAGAATAGCACGATGGGAGCAAACGCTACAAAGCAAGATTGGTTGTCAAAGGCTTTCAGCAAAAGAAGGTATTGACTACAATGAAATTTTCTCTCCAGTCGTAAAATTGTCTACAATCAGACTGGTGTTGAAAATTGTAGCTGCAGAGAATTTACATCTTGAGCAGTTAGATGTAAAGACAGCTTTCCTTCATGGTGATTTGGAGGAAGAAATCTATATGAGGCAGTCAGAAGGCTTCATAGAGGCAGACAAGAAAAACCTGGTATGCAGGTTGAAGAAGAGCTTGTATGGTTTAAAACAAGCTCCTAGACAGTGGTACAAGAAGTTCGATAGTTTCATGAGTAGCAGTGGTTTTATCAGATGCCAAGCAGATCATTGTTGCTACATCAAGAGGTTCGACAACAGCTTCATTATTTTATTATTGTACGTTGATGACATGCTCGTTGCAGGCTCAGACATGCAAGAGATTATACACTTGAAGCAAAAATTGTCGAAGCAGTTTGCTATGAAGGATATGGGCGCTGCAAAGCAGATTCTTGGGATGAGGATCAAGAGAGACACAAAGTCGGGGACTTTGATGTTATCACAGGCTGAGTACATCAACAAAGTACTCTCCAGGTTCAACATGCAAGATGCTAAACCAGTAAGTACACCTTTAGGTGTTCATTTCAGACTCTCCAAAGACCAATCACCAAAGACGGAGGAAGAACGTGCACACATGGTGAAGGTGCCGTATGCCTCAGCAATTGGAAGTCTGATGTATGCCATGGTTTGTACCAGACCAGATATTGCTCATGCAGTGGGAGCTGTTAGCAGGTACATGAATAATCCGGGCAAGGTACACTGGGAAGCAGTCAAATGGATCCTCAGATATCTTCGGGGTACCACAAACAAAGCACTTTGTTTCAAAGGTGGAGATATGATACTGACAGGCTATGTAGATGCTGACTTAGCCGGAAATGTCGACATCAGAAGGAGCACTACAGGGTATGTCTATACTCTAGGAGGAACTGCAGTGAGTTGGGTTTCTCAACTACAGAAGATAGTTGCTCTCTCCACAACTGAAGCAGAATATGTCGCTGTTACGAAAGCCAGCAAGGAGATGGTTTGGCTCCAAAGTTTCTTGGAAGAGTTAGGCAAGAAACAAGAAAACAATATCTTGTATTGCGACAGTCAAAGTTCTATCCATCTAGCAAAGAATCCGTCTTTTCATTCCAGGACAAAGCACATACAATTGAGATATCATTTTATCCGGTCTCTTCTGGAAGATGGGATTTTGAAACTTGAAAAGATTAGTGGAGCTCAAAATCCGGCAGACATGTTGACAAAGACGGTGACTACGGACAAACTGAAGTTGTATTCAACTTCAGTTGGCATGCTAGAATAACAAGACCATACATGCTGCTGCATTGATCGAGGTGTGAAGACATATTAAAATCAGTCTTCAAGTGGGAGATTGTTAAAAGTTTCAAAGTTTGGCAACCAACTTTGGAAAATGTTTTTTTCAAAGTTTGGTAAATGTTTCTTTGAAAAATGTTTTTCAAAGTTTGGTAAAATTTTGGTAGATGTTTGTTGAAAATAGGAATGGGTAAATTCACTTTAGTCATTGCACTTTAGGGTATTTTCAAAGATTAGTCCCTAAGTTTCTACTATAAATACTCTTACCCATTTAGCTTCAAAATCATCCCAAAACATTTCTTTCTTCCTATACTAGAGAGCTTTCTTGTGAGTAGTGAGTGTTTTGTAAACACCTGTAAATTTTCTCTCTTAGTAAAAGATCTGCAGCAGCCCGGAGACGTAAGCACAATTGGCTGAACTCCGTTATCAATTTTCGGGTATTATTTTTCCGCTTTTATTTTGCATTCTCACTAATCTGGTTATAGGGAAATTACTTGTACTCGGTTTATTTTCCTAACAACAACACAAATATAAAGTATATTTTTCATTGAAAATACATAAAATATATCCTACATGTGTCATCAATCATCCAATGGTTTACGATTTCGGACTTGATTAACACCATTATTATTAGAAGGTATAGGAGGATGAAAGTGTGCTTAAACATTTATTATCTTCCGATTTACAAATAAGAAATCTTATTAGTTTAGACGTTATATACACTAACCGTTTAAACCAGAAGTCTACAACAATTTCAACACCGACTGAACTATTACCAAGTGGGTTTCATCCAATAATTTACGTAGAGGCCAGTGGCTCACACCTCCAACACTCTCCCGATCCATTCCTGACCCCAATTGGTGAGTTGCAGACACAATGGTATGATGGTTCATTTTTATTGCAATCGGAATATAGCATCTTATCCTCTCATAGTTCTCCAGGCCTGAACATGGAGCGTCTTCAATTAGGCACCACGAATGGTATTGAAGAATCCGAATCCATGAGACATTTAGCATATTAGTGTTTATTCTCAAAAACAAGTATCCTATACCTAAATTTAATTAAAACAAACCAAGATAATTAAAATCCACTTGATGCTTTGCTTTTTGTTTAGCTTTTGTAGCCATTGGTGCGTTCCTAGACATGGAATCCGCCGGTGTTTGGTTTTCTTTGGAGAGAAAGGTGCACACCGGGGTCATGGTGAGTGCATGAAGAATTATAGACGATCGAGTTGTTAACGCCTTGCACATTGCTGTTCATGAACGCATTCATTGGCAAAGTGTTCGATCCGCTGCTCTTTCCCTTCATCTTTCTATCGCCTTCCTCGACGCTGCTGCCATAACTATGGTACACGCTTCCATCACTGCTTCCGGTCACTGGCTTCTGGAGCCGATGAGGACTGCCCTGGAAACCATTTCTGTGGGGTGATTTGATTAGCTCCATGAAAGAACCTTTGTTCTCACCAGCGATTGTTATGATCCTCATACCAGAATCCTCCGAGTCCGAAGAGAACTTCTTGCCATTGCCTTTCTCCTTTGTTTCTCCATGCTTGGTCGGTTCCCTCTGTCCATGAATGCGAGTGTCGTCGAGATCCTTTTGAGGGGCACTGAAAAGCCCGTTGGGCTTGTCGATCATCTTTTGAACGAGCACTGTCTTTTGCTCTGCCTCGACAGGGATCTTAGGCTCGAGATCAGCTTGAGCTCTTATCTGGGGAGGTGGGAGAGTTAAAGGGGAAGGTGGTGGAGCAGTTGGTGGTTTGATCTTTGGTGATTGAGTTGGAGATTGCATGGAAGGTTTGACTGTCGATGCTTGAGGGCTAGCCACACGATTCGTAGTGGTCGTAAAGTTAGTCACCGATGTTGTAGTAGGAGATGTCTTGGCTGGTGAAGTTGGAACCGAGGAAGTAGTAGTCGCCACTGACTTGGCTGGAGAAGAGGGAATAGAGGCAGTAGTCGCCACTGACTTGGCTGGAGAAGAGGGAACAGAGGCAGTAGTCGCCACTGACTTGGCTGGAGAAGAGGGAACAGAGGCAGTAGTCGCCACTGGCTTGGCTGGAGAAGATGGCAATGACGCCGTTTTTGCCGGTTTCGGTGGAGAAACAGGTGACCTCGCAGCAGTTGGAGCCGTTTTCAACGGGGAATTGGGCACCGAAGCAGTTGTAGAACTAACTTCAGACGTAGGATTTTTGGCAGGAGAAGACGGCTGAGATCCTCTACCGACAGACGCAGGTGATGCCGGAAGGGAGGAAGCACCTCCCGTAGGTCGGAATGCAGGTATAATCGTGGTTGATCGTGGCAGGGCAGGAGCAGGTTCAGGTGTTGGAGCAGGTGCTTGGGGTTGTGGCCTTGAAATGGATGCTAAACGAAACCATGGACGAGTTGGGGCCTGTTGGTTCGACATAATCGAGAGAGTCTAAAAAGATAGCGAATGCTACGAACTAACCCAAGTAGAAATGTCGAACGAATGGATACGCATAAAAGACTACCAGAAATGTACTTATATAGTGATCTAGGTTAGAAGAATAAGATGACAAAAAGTAAAGGATCCCACAAGATAAAACTCCAAGGCATCCAATACTATGCACATAACAGCTGACAAAAGTTTAACATCTTACGGTAGGTATCAAATTGAGTAATTTAGAAGATCTTCTTTTTTCTTTTTTCTAGAGGGGATTCATTGAACTCATGAAACTGAAGTTTCTGTCGACGCCTTGCATGGCTGCCTTTAATCTCATGTTTAACAACTTGGAAAAGGAATTTCTTTACAGTGATTTTACAGCTCATTTTGTATGAAACATTAACCGGAGCCTTTCATGTCTGGAATCCTTGGCTACATAGTCATATTTGATTGGACCGTTTTCAATTGCTCACCCAACAAGGCAATTCTAATTCCATTCCTTGCAGAAATGGAAAATATTCTTGAATAACGGTCGTGGAATTCATGCAACTTTATATTCATCATATTTAAGTTTTAGCCTCTGTTAATGCACTTAAGTTTTGGGTCAACTACAACATCAGTCACTAAACTTAAGATTATGTATCGATTTTAACATTAAACTTTAAAATATTTTAATTTCAACATTGAACTGACTCGTTAAACCATTAATCGTGTGATGACATGGTCGTTTCTTCCTCACTTATCTATAGAAAACCATAAATTACTTAAACCGTCATCGATTGTCATTCTTGATAAGATCGATAACAAAACTTTTGTGTTTCACTTGTTTTTCTTCTCCTCAAATTAATTTTCACAAAACTCACTCAAAATCGCTACATTCATCTAAAGGATCAATCTTCTAATGCTTTGATCTCTTCCAATGATCATCTAACGAGACTAGTTTCTATGTATGATGTTCTTATTCTCAAAAGAATACTTCTCATCATTTGAATTTTCGATCAGTCACCTAATATCTCTCAAATCCAAGAAAGCTCAAAACTCCCAAAAAAACCATGAATTTTTATGTTTAATTTTGTGAGTTTTAAAGAGGTTTTGAGAAGAAAAAAAACACGAGATAAGTTCATTGATGTCTAAGATAATTGCAAAAGACACTGAAAAATGAAAATTTCCAGGAATAACAGAAAATGTGAAAAAAATAGAACATGATTAATATGTAAAATATGACAAGGTGGAACAAAATTATTTTTTTTAACTTTCGCATAAATACATGTCAACTTGTATGTCAACATCAAACTATCACATTTTTTTATTGTTAGTGGTTTAACCATACAATAGATTAACTGAAAGGTGGATTAAAATTCATTGTTAAAATTGTTCTGAAGTTGAATGTTAAAATTGATGCATATCCTACTTTTAATTACTAAGGGTGTAATTTACCCTAATTTTTTTTTTCAGTGACCCCTATCTTTTGTTATCCCATGATCACTGCAACCGCTGCTTTTGTATGAATGAGTTGGCTGGAATATTAATTCTTGCACTTAACATATATTCTTAACAAGGAAAACTTCTTCAAAGAGTATTTTTGTCCCACAGCCAACTCTTAATAAATATTCTTGCAATTGCAGGAGAAATTTGATGCCGCTGCTGTCTGTTTCTTCCCTCTGACTTTGCTAGCAGACATTACTTGAGAACAAACTTTTACGGCTGGTTCTTCTTTTATTTTGTTTGACCCTGAGTTTCTAACAACATTAGAGTGTTTCTCTCAGTTGCTTTCCTGTCGGAAACACCAACTCTTTTTCTTTACCAATTGTCTCAAAACATGAAACGATTTCTTATGGTGGGACCTTGGAACCCATCTTCGCACATCCCCCAGGCTATTCAATGGACGAAGCCTGCTCATGGTTGGATTAGTTTAAACACGGACGGAGCCGCTTCCGAAAACTTAACGCGTAGTTCTGCTGGAGGTGTGCTACGAGATCACTAAGGTAATTGGCTTCTTGGTTTCAGCCGATCCATTGGTTTTTGCTTTACCCTCAAAGCTGAATTCTGGGGCATGCTTCTAGGCCTGATACTTGCATGGGAAAATGGCTACAGACACGTTCATCTCCAGTCTGATTGCCTTGAGGTAGTCCGTCTCGTAAATGACAATCACTATGCAAAGTACTCCTTGATCCGATTAATCAACCATATCAGGGAGCGTCAATGGAAAACAAGAGTCGAATGGTTCCCCCCAAGAAGCAAATAGGATCGCGGATGCCCTTGCTCACTCCCAAGATGATATTCTTGTTGGTCTGCACGTTTACATAGAGCTCCCGATGTCTATCTTGGATCTGCTTAATCGTGATTGCTATGGCCCCTTTACATGAGAGCTTAATGTAACCTTGCTGTCTTTACAATTCAAAAAAATAAAATATTGAATGTCAATTTAAAAAAAGGTATTCATAACTTTTTAATTTTGAATATTAAAAATAATTATATACTTTTGTATATTCTAAATTAAAATAATATTTATTTAATTGAAATAATAAAGGAGGATATATATGTTTAATATTTTATTTCCTTTTTAACTCTCTTTTGTTTTAAATAATTTGATTTCTTTATTTTTACTTTTTCTCATGTTCCAATTTTATCTCGGATTGTTACTTTGGTTAACGGTATTTACTAAGCCTACATAAAAGTATAATCCTACACCTAAATCTAGTACTCGTGGTGCAGTATAAGCACTTGTACTACAGAAAATACTTGAATCTGCAGGTTAAATGTCAACTCTCTATTATATTTCCATGGGGTCTGCATGTGCAAATAATGACAAGCTTCACCAATTTAGTTTGTTCATATACAAATTCTCGGTATCTACTCGCTATTGCTCAGTGCATTTAAGCATTTCAATCATGTGATTAGGTGCCTTTGATGAATCCAAGTACCGAATAAGTAAGCTGGTATTTATTCCATGAAATTTCAAGGTGGGAATGAAGCACAATTAATTGGTTTCATATTAAAGATTGAAGCACAAGAATCATAACCGCTCTGACGTATTCATTATATGTTTGATGGGTAAGTTTTCGATGATACAAGCTCCTAAGCAGAGATAGTAAACACAGTACCAGGCAAGATCAAGGCCATTTAGTGAACTCGAAAACTTTGAGAACGATTTCTATACCTGTGGGGATTTGCCAGATAAAAAGAATAACATTAACTGCATTCAAGGCAATGTGAACGCTCCTTGCAGTCTCATTCCCTTTTTGCATTGCCGGTACTAGCGCTGCAGCTGCAGCCCATAACACCGTAATAGCTGCAAAACAAACACCAAGACAGAAAAGTGGAGTCACTTCCTACACACTTAAAATATTGAAGTTCCTATTTTTCATTAATATTCTCAGAGAAGTCAGAATCATAAGGTGTACCTGCTCCTGCAAACAGATGGGGACCTGGGTAAAGCTTTCCTGACCTAAACCATGTGTTGAGACCTCCACCAACAGACTCAAAAACCCCAAACCCTAGCAGTATTGATCCAGCATTGAAGTGTCTATCCCTGTATGACCCTTTCACCAGCTCCTTCCTCTCCTGAAAGATCACAAATGTTCGTATAGTTTCAGAGCATATAAGGCATAGCAATTATACATGATTTCAAAAAGAATTATGCTATTTAAGTAGTGTTATTACATATCAGTGAATTCAAGTTGAGCATGTCTACTTATTGAGAGTTAGTTTTACCTCTTTTAGCTTGAGCTGTTTTACAAGAAACCTCTATCTCCCTAGTGATTTTCGAATTAGTACAGACGACCCTAATCAGTGAACACTAGTGATCCAATGCAGTAAGACTTGTGATCCAATTAGCATACAATTTATTATAAAACTATTGAGTAAAACAAACAATTCACAACCTTAAGAGTTGATTCATTTATAATTGTGTATTAGTATTTCAAAGAACGGTTTGCATCCCAATCAATCATATTTCATTCCTATTAAACGAACCAAAGAAACTAATCCTATGGAATTACTGTGTATATAAGTAGCATTGGGCTTGAGGCATGTAGAGAACTTGCCCCCACAAAGCCGGAAAGCCCTCCAAACTCTAACTAGAACTAGTTAAAATGGCCTAACATAATTGTGTAAGAGTTTTGTTGTTGTAAAGTAAGAATTGTAACTCCAAAAGACAACTTTTATAATGTAAGACTTGTCTCTAATCGTGAACTCTCCTAGAGGATGTAGGATATAGATACACCCCAAAGTCTAAATCTTTATAAACTACTAATATCAACTACAATTATAGAGAAATCATTGGATATCACATTAACAGAGATCGGGACATGAAATCTTGGGTTCATGCACAAATATTGGGATGACCTGCAAGTTAAAACAATATTAAAAGTTGGGTTGAAATGAAGCAAACCTCAGTGAGCTTCTGAATTTCGAGTTCGACGGAAGACGGGGGTGCTTCCACTGGTTTCCCTTCTGGGGTAACAGCAGCGGGCGTAACTTGTTTTTTGAGCTCATTAATCTCATTCTGGATGGTCCTGACTCGCCTCCATTGCCAACCCAAGTAGCCAGCCCACAAAGAGTAAAAGAACAGACCACCCATGACAATTGGGTGTATAAGTGCTACACTTCTTCCCTCAAGAATCCCAAACTCTCCATTAACAGCAAGAGCATCCTTTTATTCATTGAAAAAAAATGACATCAAAGGACATTCCAAAATGAAAAGAAAAGAACAATGAGGATTGCATTTGTTTTCACCTGTGTGTCAAAGAAGAAGGGCAATGCGACGGTTGTAAGGGGAAGAGAAGCTGATTTCAGGTGACGAAAGGTTTCGGTGAAGAGTTTTGGAGGGTTAACCGACTCGTTGCGGATGATTTGCTTAGTGGGGATCGAAAGGAGTGGCAATTTAGATTGGAGATGGTGTGTGTTTGGGGGTAAAATGGGGGATTTGAGTAGGCTGAGTGTGGCTGCCAAGCTCTCTAACTCTGTCTTCTAGGAGAGCCGGGCTGAGAGTTAAGAATGATGAAACTGTATACAACGAAGCTGTAGGAAAAGATAAGAAACAAGAGATCCAAGATGTGTGTTGCATCTTGACGTGCTTTGCTCTAATTTGTTTTTACTTCATAAACGGGTCCCACCAGTTAACCTTTTAGGCCTGGACTCCTAAACTCTCGCTAAATGCACGTGGATAACTATTTGCTTTGTTGGGTTTAGGGTATAAATGTATAGAGCATATTGTTTGATTTTTAAGTGATATAAATAAGTTTTATTTATATATATTTAATAAGTCAACTAATATAACTAAGTATAATGTATTGATTTGTTTATAAGTTTATTTACACATTTTATTTTTTCTTTTATTTTTTATAACTTTTTTAATAATATATAGTAAGTATGAGGCAATATATGTTCAAAGATAATTTTCACCCATTTAACATTGAACGGTCACACCCATGACCTCAAAGAATAATAACAATTCATTTACCACCGAGATCATTTGGTTCATGTTATTTTTTTATAACTTAAATATTAGTAAAAATAGGGACTAAATTGAACACAATGTAAACTTTGTTCAAGCTGTAGAATCTAAAAAGTTTAAAAACTAGTAGTATAATTTAACTATATTTCTTTAACCGGCAAATAAAAGAGTAAAATGAATGTGCAACCCACATTTTCACTAAACGAACATGTTGACGAATATATAAACGAATATGTACGTGAACGTTAAACGAACATGTTCATGTACACTAAATGAATTGAACAAAATCACTTTTAACAATAAACAGCAAACACATACATAATATTAAAAATTTAAACAAACACAAACTAAATATAAACATAATTTTTTTTTATAAAAGTTGTTAGTTTTATTATAAATATGAAATATCCAAAATCTACAATAAACGTTTACGACCATAAACGTAAACTAAATATATAACTATGACATTTTCCTAAAATCATCAACACAAAAACTAGTCACTTAAGATCACACAAGAACCATATAAGAAAGATTAAAAATTTAACAAAAAATAGATACAAACAGATATGACTATATCGACATATGAATCATAAAATGAAATAAAACTATTGAAAGAATACCGACGAATGACAAATCAGAATCGAGCGAAGTGAAAAAAAAAACTATTCAAAAACGTAAATTGTGTATCCAAATCTAATCAGATGGTCTAAAGTAAAGAAAATCATCATGATAACAAATAAACATCATCATGATAACAAATAAACATCATCTTAATTAATCGTGACGATCAATCTAACCATGAGAAAAAAAATAAACTAAAATAATAACCAAACAACAAATGCGTATCACAAAAATAGAAAAAATATTTATAAATACAAAGAAAAATAAACTCTAAAGTAGAAAATAATACATGTTATAAAAACAACACTAAATATAAGCATATTTAAATATAAAACAAATAAACAAAGATATAACCTTATTGTTTAAACTCATTAATTTACCTTTTTTTTAATAGGTTTGAAAAGTATTACGGTTGAGATGGGTCTAGAAAACATCAAGGGAAGGAAAGGGTGCTGCCAATGTGTGGAGGATCGATCATTTCTATTAAAAAAATTGACGGTCATCTAAATTATATGTTATTTGTTGATTGAGATATGATAAAATAATATTTTAATTATGTTTACTGGCACTGTCGTTGCTTTCAAGCACTAGCTCGATAATATAAGGTTTCAAACATTGACTTGATGACACAATATAAATGGAGAATTGATCCATAAAGTACAACTCAAATGGTATGACACTATTTTGTTGAGTTCTCCAACTATTAAAAATTATAAAATAATCACTCGACTATTCATATGTTTCAAATTTATCATTTTCCATTAAAAAATTGAAGGTTGTCTAAACTATACGTTAATATGCTGATTGAGATATGATAAAATTATATTTTAATTATATTTATTGGCACTGTCGTTGCTTTCAAGCACTAGCTCGGCGATATAATTTTTCAAACATTGGCTCAATTACACAATATAAATGGAGAGTGATCCATAAAATACAACCGAAATGGTATTGAGATACGATTTTATCATATTTCATCAACATGTTAACGTTCACCTCAGACGACCTCTAATTTTTAACAAAAAAGGGCGAGTTGGAAACATATGAATAATCTGGTGACTGTTTTATAAGTTTTCATAATTGAATGACTCAACAAAGTAATATCCTATAGTTGGGAGACTCAAAAAAGTTACATCTTATAATCACTGGCCATTTGTGTATTTTACCCTTAAATTTAAAATTTAGAAAACCGTTGATAATTTAAACAATATAATTAATGTTTGATTAAAACTCATTTTTATTGAGACATTATGTAATGTATATTTTATAATAAAATCCAAAACATGATATATTTTATAATATTTAAAAAATTCAGTGTCCAAAGTTCTGCTTTATCTGAATTCCATCACTTCCATCGAAGATTTCGATTTCTCCACCGGCAAGATATCTAATGAAATCGTCCTCCATCTTGACCCAAACCAAATAATTGAGGACAAGTTTTTCTGGATTAACGAAGACAACACTTTGGTGTTAAAGATTCGGAAAGCCGACAAACGAAGAGTTCTCCGTGTTGAAATGTCAAAGCTTGGAAAATTGGTTCAAGTTAGGCACTTAATATTGTAATGTCAAAATTAGGTGCAACAATGTCAAAATTAGGTGCAATAATGTTTGAAAATTAAATGGGTAAATTATAAACTTTAGTCACTAAACTTTAGGGTATTTATAAGATTAGTCCTTAAGTTTCAACTATAAATACCCTAGCTCATTTAGCTTCAAAATCATCCCAAAGCATTCTAGCTTTCTTTCAATACTAGAGAGAATTTAGAGAGTTTCTTGAGAGTTGTTTTCTCCTTTTTATCAAGAGAGAATTATCATTGTTTTCTTCTTGGTAGATCGAGAGAAGTTGTAATTCATATTTTCTCATAGTGAAATTCTTCTACCGTTGCCCGTGGTTTTTACCCTATTTTATATAGGGGTTTTCCACGTAAATTTTGTGTCTTCTTTATCTTCATTTTATTTTCTCAAATTATCAGTTGCGATTTTGCTCTATCCGATAGCCGTCTTCCGCAACAATTGGTATCAGAGCTAGATTAGAGTGTGTAATATCTGCTTATTGTCTTTATGGTTGCCACCAAAAGGTAGATCCTCCAACATAAGAAAGTAAGAAGGTATTACCCATTCTTTGAAGGTTCCAAAGAACTATTCACGATAGTGAAATAGTAGGAGCTATCCGTAAAAAAAGCTATGGCAACGAAATTTGATATTGAAAAATTCAATGGGAGAAATTTCTCATTGTGGAAATTGAAGATGAAGGTCATCCTGAGGAAAGACGGTTGTCTAGCAGCTATCAACAAAAGGCCAGTAGATTTCACATACGACAACAAACGGATCGAAATGGACGGAAATGCTATGGAAAACTTTCATCTAGCATTAGCAGATGAAGTATTGTCAAACATCGAGGAGAAGAAGACATCTAAGGAGATATGAGATCATCTCATCAAATTGTACGAGGCCACATCGCTGCACAATAAAATTTTCCTTAAGAGAAAATTGTACACTCTCCGTATGCCAGAATCTACTTCAGTGACAGAGCACTTAAATACACTGAATACTTTATTTTCTCAGCTTACATCCTTAAGCTGTAAAATAGGAGAACAAGAACATGATGAACTTCTACTTCAAAGTCTACCGGATTCGTATGATCAACTCATCATCAACTTGACAAACAGTAATGTCACTAGTCTAGTCTTTGATGATGTTGCAATTGATGTTCTACAAGAAGAAAATCGGCGCAAGAACAAGGAAGACAGACAAGTAAATCTGCAACAAGCAGAAGCATTGACAACGATGAGAGGGAGATCAACAGAACGTGGCCAAAGCAGCAGTCACAAACATGGTAGATCGAAGTCGAGGAGCAAGAAGAATTTAAAGTGTTACAATTGTGGAAAGAATGGTCATTTGAAGAAGGATTGTTGGAGTCTAAATAAAAACTCCAATCCACAAGGCAATACCACAAACACTTCAGATGATGGAGATGCTCTATGCTGTGAAGCGTCAACCACCGTGGAAGGAAGAAAACGATTTGCAGATATATGACTCATTGATTCGGGAGCAACATATCACATGACCTCAAGAAGAGAATGGTTCCATCATTATGAACCTGTCTCAGGAGGATCTGTGTATAGTTGCAATGATCATGCCTTAGAGATCGTTGGCGTGGGAACTATCAAATTGAAGATGTATGACGGAACAATTAAAGTTGTTCGAGATGTGCGGCACGTGCAAGGCCTGAAGAAAAATTTATTATCCTACGGATTGTTGGATAATAATGCAAGCAAGATTAAAACACGGAAAGGAATCATGAAAGTGTTCCGTGGAGCACTTGTGGTACTGAAAGGCGAAAAAATAGTTGCAAACTTGTACATGCTGAAGGGAGAGACTTTGGTAGAAGCAGAAGCCTCTGTTGCCTCATGTAGTTCAGATTCGACAATGGTATGGCATCAGAAACTTGGACACATGTCAGAACAAGGAATGAAAGTCATTGTAGAGCAAAAGCTACTTCTAGGCTTAACAAAGGTATCACTTCCTTTGTGTGAGCATTGCATAACAAGTAAGCAGCACCGGTTGAAATTCAACACATCAATTCTAGAGGCAAAAGTGTTCTAGAATTGGTTCACTCTGACGTATGGAAAGCACCAGTAACGTCCCTAGGTGGAGCAAAATACTTTGTCTCATTTATTGATGACTACTCCAGGAGATGTTGGGTGCACCCTATTAAGAAGAAGTCAGACGTGTTTTTAACTTTCAAAAACTTCAAAACGCGGGTGGAACTTGATTCTGGAAATAAGATCAAGTGTTTCAGAACAGATAATGGAGGAGAATACACAAGCGAAGAATTTGATGACTTTTGCAGGAAAGAAGGCATCAAAAGACAGTTCACAGTGGCGAACACTCCTCAACACAATGGAGTGGCAGAGCGGATGAACAGAACCTTGTTAGAAAGAACAAGAGCAATGTTGAGGGACGCAGGCCTAGAAAAATCATTATGGGCAGAAGCAGTTAATACCGCCTGTTATTTGGTGAATCGAGCTCCATCAACTGCAATAGAGCTGAAGACACCAATGGAGATGTGGACTGGTAAACCAGTTGATTATTCAAACCTCCATGTATTTGGAAGTATAGTGTACGTGATGTACAACGCCCAAGAAATTTCAAAGCTGGATCCAAAATCCAGGAAATGCAAATTCTTGGGGTATGCTGATGGAGTAAAGGGGTATCGCTTGTGGGATCCCACTGCCCGCAAAGTGATCATTAGCAGGGATGTTATCTTTGTAGAAGATAAACTACAAAGAAAAGAAGACGATGATAGCGCTGAAAAGTCAGAGACTACTCAGATACATGTGGAAAAAGAGTTTGAAGAAGGAGATTCTTCTGAAGCAGAACCAGCACATGATGAACAAGAACCATAGGTTCTGAAGCTCCAACAACTCGTCAATCAGATCGTGTGAGAAGACGTCCCAATTAGCACTCAGATTATGTTATAGAAGGTAATATTGCATACTGCCTTTTAACAGAGGACAGTGAGCCATCAACATACCAGGAGGCAATACACAGCTCAGATGTTTCACTGTGGATGATGGCGATGCAAGAAGAAATCGAAGCCCTTCATAAAAATAATACATGGGACCTTGTGCCACTACCACAAGGAAGGAAGCCAATTGGTAACAAATGGGTTTTCAAAATCAAGCGAAATGGTGACGATCAAGTGGAGAGGTATCGTGCAAGACTGGTGGTCAAAGGATATGCTCAAAAAGAAGGTATTAATTTCAATGAAATATTTTCTCCTGTGGTTCGACTAACAATAGTTCGAGTAGTTTTGGCAATGTGTGCTAAATTGGACTTACATCTAGAGCAGCTAGATGTTAAAACAACTTTTCTTCATGGAAATCTTGAAGAAGAAATTTATATGCTCCAGCCTGAAGGTTTTGAAGAAAAAGAAAAGAAGAACTTGGTTTGCAGGTTGAACAAATCTCTGTACGGTCTAAAGCATGCGCCGAGGTGTTGGTATAAGAGATTTGATTCCTTCATTATGTGCCTTGGATACAATAGACTTAATGCAGACTCTTGTGTTTATTTCAAGAGGTCTGGTGATAACGATTTTGTTATATTGATGTTGTATGTGGATGATATGTTGGTTGCAGGACCCAACAAAGATCATATTGAAGAATTGAAGGCACAACTGGCTAGAGAATTTGAAATGAAGGACTTGGGATCAGCAAACAAGATTCTAGGGATGCAAATTCACCGAGACAGAAGTAATAGGAAGATTTGGCTTTCACAAAAGAATTACTTGAAGAAAATCTTGTCACGATTTAGCATGCAAGATTGTAAGCTAATTTCTACCCCTCTTCCTATTAACTTCAAATTATCTTCTAGTATGAGTCCTAGCAGTGAAGAAGAGAGGATAGATATGTCTCGAGTACCGTATGCATCAGCAGTGGGAAGTTTAATGTTCGCTATGATATGCACAAGACCAAACATTGCACAAGCAGTGGGAGTGGTTAGTCGGTACATGGCGAATCCAGGCAAAGAGCATTGGAATATTGTAAAGAGGATCCTAAGATACATCAAAGGGACCTCAAATGTTGCATTATGTTACGGAGGATCAAACCTACTAATCAATGGGTATGTAGATTCTGACTATGCAGGAGATTTGGATAAAAGCAAATCTACTACAGGATATGTGTTCAAAGTTGCTGGTGGATCTGTAAGCTGGGTTTCAAAATTGCAGTCAGTTGTGGCTACGTCCACAACAGAGGCAGAATATATAGCAGCTACACAAGCCAGTAAAGAAGCAATTTGGTTGAAGATTCTATTGGAGGAGCTTGGGCACAATCAAGAGTATGTCTCTCTGTTTTGTGACAGTCAAAGCGCCTTGCATCTAGCAAGGAATCCAGCATTTCATTCAAGGACTAAGCACATACGAGTTCAGTACCATTTCATTCGTGAAAAGGTGGAAGAAGGAACGGTAGATATACAGAAGATCCATACCAAAGACAACATAGCAGATTTCATGACGAAGGCAATCAATGCTGATAAATTTACCTGGTGTCGATCCTCTTGTGGCCTGTCAGAGACGTAAGCAACATGATGGTACAAGGTAGAAAGAATGGTGTGAAGATATGATTGTTCCAATCAAATCTTCAAGTGGGAGATTGTTGAAATGTCAAAGCTTGGAAAATTGGTTCAAGTTAGACACCTAATATTGCAATGTCAAAATTAGGTGCAACAATGTCAAAATTAGGTGCAATAATGTTTGAAAATTAAATGGGTAAATTATAAACTTTAGTCACTAAACTTTAGGGTATTTATAAGATTAGTCCTTAAGTTTCAACTATAAATACCCTAGCTCATTTAGCTTCAAAATCATCCCAAAGCATTCTAGCTTTCTTCCAATACTAGAGAGAATTTAGAGAGTTTCTTGAGAGTTGTTTTCTCCTTTTTATCAAGAGAGAATTATCATTGTTTTCTCCTTGGTAGATCGAGAGAAGTTGTAATTCCTATTTTCTCATAGTGAAATTCTTCTACCGTTGCCCGTGGTTTTTACCCTATTTTATATAGGGGTTTTCCACGTAAATTTTGTGTCTTCTTTATCTTCATTTTTATTTTCTCAAATTATCAGTTGCGATTTTGCTCTATCCGATAGCCGTCTTCCGCAACACTCCGGCCTTATCTCCAACACATCCAATCAGTTTCCGACGAATTCGATGAGAAGAAACGAGAGTTGAAGCTATACGTGAACGTCGTCAATAATCATGATGATCGAAAGCGATGGTCGAACGTTCCTTTCACGCATCCTTCTACGTATGAAACGTTAGCCATGGGATCGGACCTTAAAAACAAAGTCAAATCCGATCTGCACTCTTTCCTGGAGGCCAAACATTATTATCATCGGCTGGGTCGGTTATGGAAACGGGGTTACCTCCTTTACGGTCCTTCAGGTACCGGAAAATAAAGCTTTATTGCTGCCACGGCTAATTTCTTGAGCTACGATGTTTACGACATTGATTTGTCTAAGGTTCCTAATGATTCCGTTCTTAAACTTCTCTTGTTACAAAGCACTAACAAATCATTGATCGTTACCGAGGATCTCGACCTGTATTTGTCGGAGAAATCGACGAATGTGAGTTTGTCGGGGATTTTAAGTTTCATGGATGGGACTTTAACCTCCAGTTGTGGCGAAGAAAGAGTCATGGTGTTCCGATGAACGGCGAAGATCACGTTGACCTGGCGATTCTTAGACCGGGACGGATTGATGTTCATTTACATTTCCCATTATGTAATTTCACGGCTTTTAAAACACTGGCCAATAGTTACCTAGAGCTCATGGATATACCCAATTTATAAACTATTTCTCTATACATATAAACCACAGTTCACAAGTATACATATATTAGTAATTTTTTTATTAATCTGAGTAAGTATGTCATATATGTTCATAGATCATTCTCAACCTTTCAATATTAAATGCTCAAATCCTAACATTTATGATACTCGAACCCGAATCATCAACAAAAAAATATCGATGCATTTACCAAGTCACTAATTCAATGCTATATTTTATATTTGCAAAATTTTATAATGAACAATCCAAGAAAATATAAAATAAAACAAGGGTAAAGGAATAGAAGACGAAACATTTTATTAATTTGAAAAGGGAAATTAACAAGAGCACGTGGATAGTTTCTTCATCTCACTGATCTCTAAATCAGGACCGGCGTTTACCTCAATTTTTGCCCCTTTCAACGCCGTGGCGTGATCAGCGCCGTTGATATTACCGTCACCATACTCCAACGATTTTCTACAGAGCACACCGTAAATTTCTTGGAGCAGCTTGAAAAACCCTTTATCCACGTTGTCACCGCTAACTCCAAGTATATATTCATGCATGTTAAAGTAGAACATTGACGATGTTTGTCCATTTGCAGTGAAGCATGCTAAGAAAGGTTTAAAGATTAGGTAAATACTATTTTCCAGACTTTAAAGTTTTATATCCGATTCCAAATTAATTAATCTAATTATGTTACAATAAATGATATTCAATAGATTGGAGAATCTGATCTTCAATAAGCAACATTCTTTTACCTACTGCTACTGCTACTGCTACTGCTACTGCTACAAGTGATCTGATTAACGTTGCTATTTTTCACCTAACCTTCACCATGATGATGCAATAACACATGTTTTTTGTTCACTTCAGAAAGTGTCAAAAATTGATGAAATTTAACTCACATGAACTAGACAGGTTATATGTTGATCAAACTGAGTTGTAGTTGATGAAATCCGAGATACAGGGGAAGGGTGAAAGAAGCTAACCTTTCTTAGCCGGCTGTATCCCAGATCTGAGCTTTGATGACTTTGCTCTTAATGGTAACAGTCCTGGTCTGGAACTCTACCCCGATTGTGGACTTGGAATCAAAGCAAAACTCATTCTTGGTAAACCTGGACAGAATCTGAGTCTTCCCAACAGCCTAGTCACCAATCACCACCACTTTGAACACGTAATCTATTTTCTCTGGAACATTCTCATGCCGATTCTCCACCTCAACACCGCTCATCTCTTCATTCATTTTCACTTCTCTCCTTTTTTCCGGCCAAGAAAAACAAATTCGACGAAGACCCTTTCTCCTCCTCTCTTTGCCAGTGGTAATCAAATAAGAAGCTCCAGTTTGGGTATTGTTGTTGGCCTTAGTGTCGAGGGTAAGTTGGAGCGAGTAAAGAAATAGAGAAAAAGAGGGTATAGGACAAGACTGGTGTTTCAATACGGTCGTGTCCTTGTCTCTCTATTAATGCTTTATCGTTTGTGTACCATTTGTTGTTTTCATTGATTTAATTCCAAAGAATGGGAAAAGCAACTTTCTTTTTGCTTAAACTGAAACATAGTTCCACACTCAGACACAACAATGATTTCATAATTCCCGGCACCATCTCCGGGTGAAAATCAGCTGTTGCTTTTGCAAAAGAAAGGGTTTTGACAGAGGAAAGGAAAAACAATAAGAGATAGCTGAGCCCCAAAGCTCGAATTAATTTTTTATTGTTTAAGAAAATCTGAACGATAGTTCCCTTACATCTAATGGTATCTTAATTGAACTCCAACTCTATTTATTCTATTAATTATTATTTGAAGAAAACCTTTCCACAAGGCAAAGTCCTAATATAACTCAATGTATGTCTACCTATCATATGAATTCCCTACTCAAATCTGTCTTGGGTTCTTGAATCCTAACTTGACTCCACTTATATTTACTTGATGGTTTGGTAGTCTTGGGTGTGACCCTTTTGGATGGCAGCAGGTAAAATTCGGTTGTAGCCTTGGTGTGGCGTGATCCTCAAGTGGACTCGGCTGTGGCCTTGATATTTTGCTCGGTCCTCCTTGAGCACCTTCGGGTCTTGACTTGAAGCCTGTAGCAACAGTACTATCATCTTCTTTAACTTGAGCTAGTGAATTGAACAAGTATATCCTTATAGTATTCACTTACTATCTTATTACTTCGATGAATGTATATATTTACATTGACAACATTTGATGGTTAAAATTTATTTTCTCATGATGCACGTTAAACTAGTCAGAAAATATATGCGTTTGTGTTTCCACTCAAGATCAAGATGTCTTAAGGGCAAAATTTCGACATGATTTTCCAAAGTATTCTTTGGCTATCTGCCTAGCTCTGTATTCCCTTTTGATGATCAATAAATAGCAGCTGCTTCCTTTTTTTAACCCCTGTTTTCTATTTGTTCTTTAGTGGTCTTAAACTATTAGTACTCGGTTGTAATTCTGAGCCCCAGTTGATGGCTGATCATTTTGGTACTGCTGGAGATTGTATGGAACTATGGATGATTATTTTGATTAGAAAAAACAAAATGATCTTCCTCTGTGTCTTCTGCAATTTGGCTTATAATCATTGCAGAAAATTACACATCGGGTTTTGAGGATACTTACCGGCGAGATAGAATTCAGTATTTTTGTCTGCAAGTAAAACGATCGTTAACAAGTCTGGCGCTTTCTATACGTGCAATCCCTATTGGAACCATCATTTGAATGATCATTTTCATTAACAATTAAAACTTTTTGCAGTACAATACCATCTTAATGCACCAGACACAAACAAATACAAAGTCAAAAGGAAAAATCAAGCAGAGGGATTCTTGAGCTCCTGATCAATGGCCTTCTGGAGCCAAGTCTCGGCATCCTCCATCATTTCAGGGCTAAGCCTAACCATGAGGATACAGAACTCAGTCTGGTTCAGCGCCCCATCCCCGTCGAGATCGCCTTCTCTAACCATCCCTTCAGCTTCCTCTCTGCTCATCCCTTCCATCCCCAAAAGACCCGAATTCCTCCTCAGACTCTCCGGCGTAATCAACCCTTTTTCCCCGTCAGCCAGAAGCCGAAACCCTCCACATAACTCGTCTACAAAAGCTTCTACGTCCAGCTTCTCGGCCATCACAGGCAACAAATCCTCGAACTTGCTTGTTGCTGCTGCTGTTGTTCTTCCATTAATTTTGTTGTGTTCCATTATGATGAGTTTGTCAAGGAACTAAGTTCTTATTTTTAGGGGAACTGGACTGAAGGTGCGCAAGGTAGACTTTGCACCGAGGGGAGCATGCTATATAAGGACATGTTTCATCGTTTCTCTATCGTTTTTTTTCCATGGACCGTTTGATTGGGGAGTGATGTGACAATAACCGAAATGAATCATTTTAGCCTAAAAGGAGTAAATAATCAAGTGCGTATGATTCAATCATCTTGCGAAAATGAACGGTTGGATTCGTATTTTTATGGTCGTTGAAGCACTTCATGTATTGGTCTACCTGGTAATTCTTTTGTTCTGGTATAATTGGTTTTTTGGGTTTATTATTATTTGTCAATTTAACAGTTTCCAGGAAGCTGCAGTTGTAAATGGAATAGGCCATAAGGGATTCGGTGGATAGACGTTATCAATTTGACAGAAAGAATTGATTAAATTGTGCAGTGGTGACTTTCTATGAAGGTTCCTATACCCCTCTCTATCATTAGTTAAATGTACTTGGAATCTTCCAATTTGTTTGTCACCTATATATCTACCGTTCCGTAAAGAAACCAGAAGATTTCTAAACCCTACCCTTAGCCCCAATCTTTGATTTTGTTTCCTTTGCACATGGATCCTTAAACCAATCTTCAGTTCGTTTAGAACATAGCCTGTTTTATCACAAGAAATAGTTTTTATACTACGTGACAATAAGGTTTGAAGCATTCTATAGATGTTGTCATCAATGTCGTCATGCTCGCTAAATGATTGCAAATTGGAAAGAAGTTTCGATGAAAAATAAACAATTTGTGCATCGGAGAAGACAAAAAACAATTAAAGTTGGACCCAGTCTAGCTTAACCGTAGCTCTTTCAAATAGTAGCGTCTATCAAAATACGATGGTTTGTCCTTACACTAGTTAAGCCTAAAAAACAAGAGTATGGGTCGGAGAATGTCATGGAAGTGGTCTAGGCCCCTGAACCATTCTGTCTCCACCACACCTCTTGCAGCTACTATTTTTGGAGCAGTTCAGAAGCAGCTACCATTGTTTCTTAAGTCACTACCGTTTTTGTCCATTATTAAAAGGCAAAAGCTCTGGCCTTTTTGCCCCAAAGTAAAAGATTTCAGGTCATACTTTTGCCATAGGAATCATTCTAAGCATATACCAACCAGATTGTCTCGTTGTACACCTATCTGAACCTCTACTCTGAGTCGGTCTACCTCTACTAGTTAAACCAGAATTAGAACCAGAACTAGTTGGGCTACTCTGATCCCTAACTTGGGTCGATCCCTAACTTGGGTCGATGCCTGAACTAAAGCTTGAGACTAACTAGGACCATATGAACCAGAACCCGAAAGAAGACACTCCTTGAAACAATACTCTAAAGACCCACAACAAAGACACTCTAATTCTCTTCCAACACTCTCCAGGATGTCTCTTGTTACAGTAAGAGCACACAATATCTCATAACCACCAGTCGAACCGCCAGAAGTAACAATTGGAGCAATAGATGTGACCAGTCTCACTCTAGCATAACCCTAAGAACTCGCATCATTTATCGATCTTTTGCTGAACTAATTCACATAACTCGTGTGTGTAGATGGTCCAGATTACCTCCGGTTCTTGTCACTATTATGGGGTTTGGGACCTGTCGATAACAACTCACTCTTCTCAGTAGTTCTGGCCCGAACAACAAAAGTATTCAACAGTCATGATGTAAGGCAACAATCGAATGAATCGAAAGGCGAAGACCTTTTAGGAACCAATCACACTTCTCTTTCTCATTCGAAACCAACCCTGTAGCATACTTGACCAATCTCATAAACTCAATCTCATATTCGGTCACAGACATATAATTCTGCTTTAAATTCATAAAATCCTCCCGAAACTTTGCCAAATACTCAGGCCCCACATAGAGATCCTGGAAAGCCTGTTGAAAATGTTCCTAAGTGACCCGTCCGGCTGGAACACTATCCTGCTTAAATTCCCACCAGTCTCGAGCTTCACCGCTTAACAATGATACATTAGCCCTCAACATACGATCAATCGGATAATCCATCTCCTCAAAAGTTGGTGCAGTTTCTTCAACATCAGCGATATCAATCTCAATCTTACCTACAAACACAGTCATCCCAACAGCTAAAAACTCAGTCGATATGGGTTTCCTGACACTCCCAGTTTGACGGAGGTAACGAAGTAGCTTTTGATTCACTGTAACAGTATCAAACTCAACAGTCTCACTATACTCGAATTCTTATGATCCCTCACTCTAAGCCTGGGTTGCGGGTGGGTTTTCATTCTTAGCCTGATGAACTTTCGTTTGATTCGCAGGTTGCTATCCAATCTCGGTCTCATCAACTTGATTCGGATTTTGGGTTTGACCCACAGTAGAATGAGGATCAATCCAAGCTTGAGTGGTATGACCTCGTCGATTTGCTAAACGAGAACTCTTACACGGTATTATAAGAACTATCTACAAAACCAACGTCTAATATTACAATCGGTACTTGGAGTCTCTAAAATATAAAATATTAGCAATTAAGAAAAATATAAACAATTTTATTCAAAAAAAATTCTCCTAGTAAATCAAAAATATTTTATACAGACAAAAATCATTATTTTTTTTTAAAAAAGTTTACGATTGTGCTCCACAGTCCGAAGGTTGAACATGACTCTGATACTATTAAATATAACCCCTAAATTTAACCTAGAGAAAAATTAAATCAAATCTCAAAAGTCGCATTAAAAATTGATTTTGAATTTTGAACTCTAAATACTCATTTAATACTAGAAGACATTCAAACCCCAAAATTAATAAATATTATTAAATAAATAATCGAAGAAAATCTAGTATGTCAAATAAGTATTAAAACATTCTTAGCAATCTATAATAATAAATTAATTACCAATTTCCCAAAATGTTTAAACAAAATAAATATTTTTTGAATAAAATATTGACAAAGTAATAATCATAAAATCTGAAAAAATGGCATACTATATAAATAACGAAAATGAGGAATGTGAACTTCAAGTACTGAATCTTCTAATTTTGAGTATCTGAAAGTGAAACTATGAGAAAGTAAGCTACAAGGCTTAATGTGTCTTTAAACTGCAAACATAAACAAATAAAAGCGTAGTCCAAAGCATTCACATAAATATATTCATACGCCAAATCATCAACAATAATGTCATTTTAAATGTTATGCAAATGCTCATACACCTGCTCATACTCCTAACACACCATCCGAAGAGTGGTTCCCATAACCACACTATATACCAACCAAACACACTATGTGAATAGGGTTTGTCACATAAGCAAAACCCACTAAATGCCATATTATCTGATGTTTGTTCCGATCCGAATAATATTATTTCCGAAGCTTATATCAATTATATATATATATATTTCGATAAATCAATCACATCTACTCAATATATTCACACAGTCATATTCTGATTCAGACAATTAAACCTGTATTATATAACTACATTTTTCAAATTCTAATTATCACAACAAATTCACAAAAAGACATGCCTCTAGTTATTTTTGAACCAGCCAAACAACAAGCAATCAAACAATTAATATAGCACAAGAAAAAGAGACACATTTTGACAAAGCTAGCGTCTGTAATACCCTTTACCATAGTCAGCTCGAGCGATAGGTCGATCCGAATTAGAACCTACGAAAATAATTTAATTAATTATTAAAATGTTCTAAGGTTAACGACATAACTAAACACAAAAAAATTAATTAAATTTTCGCTCACCATAAACACGATTAACTCAAATCGGTTTGAAATTCGCGGATAACTGAAGCGGTGACTGTAGCTCAGTTCCCGGTTCAATTTCACTTGTGAAATTTTTCAACGTTCGAACTAAATGCCATTCCACAATTTCCAGATTAAATCATACTCAACGACGAATAAAAATATTTTTGACTCGTTCGAAAGTCCCGACAATTGCTTCCGATTCAAATATAATATTATGCCAGTGCCGAAAAAGGGCACTGTCGACTACCAAACTACACCAACAGCAATCCACGGGTCGGGGATTCCACGGCCGGCCTTCCCATGGCCTTAAACGGCCGACGGCGACATTAATGGAGGAGAGGCGAAGTGGCAGCAACTTAAACGACTCCCACACGGACGGTGAAAGCGACCCCGACGGAGCAAAAACCAGTCAGGTCTTTCCCATACGAGCGGCCGATTACACACGGCGACGGCGGCATTTTAACGAGCAAGGCTCGTTGTTTCAACACAACAGCCCCAACGGAAACGGGGTTACGAAGAACGACGATGAAGCGTTGAAGGCCAAGGACGGCGCTGCTAGGGTTTTAAGCGTGAGGATGAAAATGGGAAGAATGACTCCGCGCATAAGATAATCGTGCAGGAGGAAGGACCGAAGGAGCTTGTTTTAAAGTGAAATGGTTCAATTATTAGATTGGTCATCCTACGTTTTAGAGTTTCCACAAAAAGAACGAAATTTATGAGTTATTTACAAAATGATCACCTAATTTCCTAAAAATTCAATTAGGTCTTAAATTAAATTTTAGGTTTTAATGAAAAATCCCCCAACTTCTAGAGTTTTAGATTTGGGAAAAAATCGGGGTGTTACACGAAAGTTACTTGATCGTGTCCATAATCTAGCTATCTTAGTAAAGGAATTTGCTAGGTTAGACTTGCTTTTGTCAAGTAGGTTTAATACACTAACGACCGGAGAGTACTCATCTAACATGTTTGTTGAGACTATTAATTCAACATAGTCGGCACTCGATAGTTTATTATAGGTAATAATCTGTCTCCAAAGTTCGGGAAGTTGTGAGTTACAAATCGCAATGCAAAAGCCTTCTTGATCCACTATTTGTGTTATTACTTAACCTCTTCCATCATTTATTTGATTATCTTACAGAAATTAATCAATTGTGCAATACTATAATTTCTATGGGATGAGATATTCGACACATGCCAATGTGTCCACTTTATTGTTTGTCGCGATAGTGTATACCTGTACTTCTATGGATACATTCACACAAGATCATGGGCATCAAGTTTTTGACGTTATTGTTGAGACTAGACGATGTTATTTTCTATTTATTTTTGCATTGTATTATTTTAGCTTTATACTAACTTAGTTTTTATACTTTTCTTTAGTAGGAATTTTTATAGTGCCTGACTCGGATTAGTTCTGTAATAATACTACTTATTGATCATATTGATAGCAAATTAAAAGTGTTTAGAGGTGATTGTAGTGCATTAGAAAGTCAAAACAAGACAATCTACTATAGATTTCGAAATCCCTCTCATCGATTTCAAAATCTTGTCTAGAATGTAAAAGTTGAGATTTTTGTACAGTAATGATTTCAAACGCGTTTAAAAATGACCATTTACGCCAAACTGTTATTCAGGAGGCCGTAGACCTATAGTATGATCATAAATGAGAACAAATATGTATAAAACACTAGAATAAATGTTAAGTAAGGCCTAAGAGGGTACAAAAAAGAATGGAGACACCGATTAAATGATTAAAGTATCTTGTCATAAATTTTAATATCGATGACTCCCACTAAACTGATCAAACAAGTCACGTAAATTTTTATAATGAAAAATATTGACATATATTCTAATACAATAAAATTATTATAATTTTAATGGAATTAAAATTGAATCATGTTAAATTATTTAATAATAAAAATTTTTTTTACCATATATTTTAATTATGAATTTATTATGATATGTTTGAAAGAATCTCAACTATTTAACAATAAACATATAATGTTATATGTCATGCTTGAGTCTGAGATCTTTAAGGATAACAACCATCATTTTGATTATTGAAGTCGCCAGTTCATTTAAGTATAGACATTAGATACTAACGAATGTAAAGAAATATTTCTATATTTTAAAAGTTTGATGATGTAGTATTATTTTATTAATACTTAAAATATATTTTTTAAGATGATCATAATATAAATTAATAGTATATTACAAATTGGATCGGAGATTAAACCAATTTTTGGTGTCCGATGTACCATTCAACAGTTAAACCAATGAAACAGTAGATGTATCAGGAAAAAAATGAAACCATGAAATAGAAAAAGAAAATATTGGGCTATAAACAATCAAGGTGTCACCTAATATTTAAAAGATAGGTAAGCCACGTTTGACGAGTACTGTTGAGTATCACTAACGATAACCATCACTAAACATTATTAATTGAAATTATAAAAATTTAAAATTCTAAAGCACTCAATGTATAATTAAAATTAATGAAAATTTTAAAGTAAATTATTAAAATAAAATATTAATTACATTATTTCCATAATCTTTTCTAACAATACAAAATTTATAATTGACCTTTAAAATTTTGTTAAAAAAATTAGGGAAAATAATGTAATTAATATTTATTATTTACCTTTAAATTTTTATCTAATTTATAATTATACGTCAAGTTTATTAAAAAATTTATTTTTATAAATTAAATTAATGATATTTAACGATACTCATCTTTAGTGATATTCAGTGTGATCGAACGTAGTAAAAATAATGCAAAACATTTACTAGCTTTGGTCCTGGAAATTTGGTTACTTTATGGGCAATCCATTGCCTTGATGACATATCACCAATTAGGTTCCCTCGAGTGACGTTGTGTAAGAAACACTTTAGGCCCTTGAAGTTCAACATCTTAATAGAAATGGACTTTTGAATACTAAAACTACAATTACTTTCTCAAATAGGTTGTTATCATGAGAAATGGACAAGAGATTTAAATAGCGATCGTATTAAAATAATATTTTTATATAACAATAAGGGATAGTCGAAATCATTTTAATAAAAATAACTGTGTGAAGCAAAATTGCACCAATAATAATAGATTACGGCGGCAATTTAATGAGTAGTGCCCAACTATAGCAATAGAGGGTCGTTATTCCCTATTTTGTTCAGTAGTTGGAATTTTAGATATAAATGATGATACCAGTAAAATCACGCAAGTTAGTATTCACCCCTACGTTTGTGAAGTTGATTTGGCTGTTTCATTGGATTCTAATGGTCTACTTCTGTTTTGGTCACTTTCTAATGATTCAAATGGTATTCTTGACTATCCAACATTGGTTCCTGCATGGAAAATTTGTGGAAAGCATGTAACTCGAGATAAATGTTCTAAATATACAAGCTTCAGTTGGGCACCTTTAGTATTGGCTGAAGATCGGTTTCTTCTTCTGGGACATGTTGGAGTTGACTGCCTTGCAGTAAAGTATTTTCATGGTGAAGATAGTAGAAGATGTTACTGCATATGCACTATACCTTTTACTGGTCCAACCAACATACTTACACTACCATTGTCTTTCTCTTGAATTGAAACGTACAAATGCAATGGGTTTTTACTGTTGGGCACATGGATGAAAAGAGTTTGAGGCTCTTTCCTGGGAAATAACCATGCATGCTTATGATCTGACAAGAAGCTACACTGAATGTAATTTCAATGATAGCAATGTTGAACGCAATGCAGTGAAATTTAAAAATACTATTTCTGGTACAAGATATTGTCTTCATGTTGTTCCATCGTAGCGCATGCGGTTGTTGTCCGAGAGTAACAATCCGAGATAATAATATAACCTAAAAAAAGTAAAAGAAATAATCAATTCTTTATAAATAAAAGAGAATTAAAATGAAAATATTCTTTATATTTGATCTTGTGGTCTGTCGCTACACAGTTTCATTAAAATAAATTTTCGGTCACTCCTTGGTGCTCGAGACCTTTTGATCGTTTGACTCCCACGATACAACAACTTGATGATCAACTACAGTAGCATAACAGTAAAGATCACGAATTTTCCTTGCCTTCGACTATCATGGAAAAACTAAGGGAAAATAATATTTTCTAAGAATGAGAAAATATTTTCAAGAGAAGAAAACTTCTTGAATTCTAATATGTGAAAAATTGAGAAGGTTGTATGTATTTATAGGGGAATTTCGAGAGAGTTTTACTCCATCTAAATCTCTTTTAATAACTAAATTTAAAAAGATAATAATATTTTAAATTTAAAATATTAAATCTGAGAGATTTACTCCAACCAGATATGTTTTAATATCTAAATTTAAACAGATAACAATATCTTTTAAATTTAAAATATTAAACAAATATACGCTTCTTTTATTATTTAAATTAAATCAATATTATTTAATTTATAAAGGATTCTAAATTTATAAATATTAAACTCATCATGTAATTCACCCTATTTCCAACAATCCCCACATTAATAAATTGATGATTTAATCAAAACATTTTAACTCAATATGGTGATAGCCTCTACGACCGATAGTTGCATAAGATAGGTAGTTTCCTCCTTTGAACCTTCCCTTGTGAAAGTATATTTACTTTACTGGTTAAAGAGTAAAAGCGTTGTCCTTGAACTATTTTGTTGTTTGGGTAAACAATGGCATACTTCACACAAGAACTCATTGGTCACAAGAGTTTAGTGTATACCACTTTAATCACTGTTTACATCATAGGAACAGACTTGGGATAAGAAACCCCCACAATGACCGTACACGAGCTATACAATTAGGTTGTCCCTTTGAATCTAGATTTTGGGATCTCTAATCAACAAGGTAGGGTTTTCCTTCACATAACACATTTAAATTTCATTGACTTTAGTCACATTACTTTAGATGTTTTCTCAACTTGATCTCGATTTCAGGTTTGATTCTCCTTAAAAAAATTGAGTTAAAGCAGTTACGTATGCAATGTGTGTTATCAATGATTAACAAATATTATGAACAAATATTACCTTATAATCACTCTAAATTATTAAAAAATAAAGAAATTCTATATTTAAATATATTAAAAATTTTAATTTTAATTTAT